>NC_082716.1:0-12500 GCF_030144855.1 Hypanus sabinus
ACCCTAACCCTAACCCTAACCCTAACCCTAACCCTAACCCTAACCCTAACCCTAACCCTAACCCTAACCCTAACCCTAACCCTAAACCCTAACCCTAACCCTAACCCTAACCCTAACCCTAACCCTAACCCTAACCCTAACCCTAACCCTAACCTAACCCTAACCCTAACCCTAACCCTAACCCTAACCCTAACCCTAACCCTAACCCTAACCCTAACCCTAACCCTAACCCTAACCCTAACCCTAACCCTAACCCTAACCCTAACCCTAACCCTAACCCTAACCCTAACCCTAACCCTAACCCTAACCCTAACCCTAACCCTAACCCAACCCTAACCCTAACCCTAACCCTAACCCTAACCCTAACCCTAACCCTAACCCTAACCCTAACCCTAACCCTAACCCTAACCCTAACCCTAACCCTAACCCTAACCCTAACCCTAACCCTAACCCTAACCCTAACCCTAACCCTAACCCTAACCCTAACCCTAACCCTAACCCTAACCCTAACCCTAACCCTAACCCTAACCCTAACCCTAACCCTAACCCTAACCCTAACCCTAACCCTAACCCTAACCCTAACCCTAAC
Organism: Hypanus sabinus; assembly: GCF_030144855.1. NCBI lineage: Eukaryota > Metazoa > Chordata > Chondrichthyes > Myliobatiformes > Dasyatidae > Hypanus > Hypanus sabinus. The sequence goes on from NC_082716.1 coordinate 590, forward strand.
CCTAACCCTAACCCTAACCCTAACCCTAACCTAACCCTAACCCTAACCCTAACCCTAACCCTAACCCTAACCCTAACCCTAACCCTAACCCTAACCCTAACCCTAACCCTAACCCTAACCCTAACCCTAACCCTAACCCTAACCCTAACCCTAACCCTAACCCTAACCCTAACCCTAACCCTAACCCTAACCTAACCCTAACCCTAACCCTAACCCTAACCCTAACCCTAACCCTAACCCTAACCCTAACCCTAACCCTAACCCTAACCCTAACCCTAACCCTAACCCTAACCCTAACCTAACCCTAACCCTAACCCTAACCCTAACCCTAACCCTAACCCTAACCCTAACCCTAACCTAACCCTAACCCTAACCCTAACCCTAACCCTAACCCTAACCCTAACCCTAACCCTAACCCTAACCCTAACCCTAACCCTAACCCTAACCCTAACCCTAACCCTAACCCTAACCCTAACCCTAACCCTAACCCTAACCCTAACCCTAACCCTAACCCTAACCCTAACCCTAACCCTAACCCTAACCCTAACCCTAACCCTAACCCTAACCTAACCCTAACCCTAACCCTAACCCTAACCCTAACCCTAACCCTAACCCTAACCCTAACCCTAACCCTAACCCTAACCCTAACCCTAACCCTAACCCTAACCCTAACCTAACCCTAACCCTAACCCTAACCCTAACCCTAACCCTAACCCTAACCCTAACCCTAACCCTAACCCTAACCCTAACCCTAACCCTAACCCTAACCCTAACCCTAACCCTAACCCTAACCCTAACCCTAACCCTAACCCTAACCCTAACCCTAACCCTAACCCTAACCCTAACCCTAACCTAACCCTAACCCTAACCCTAACCCTAACCCTAACCCTAACCCTAACCCTAACCCTAACCCTAACCCTAACCCTAACCCTAACCTAACCCTAACCCTAACCCTAACCCTAACCCTAACCCTAACCCTAACCCTAACCCTAACCCTAACCCTAACCCTAACCCTAACCCTAACCCTAACCCTAACCCTAACCCTAACCCTAACCCTAACCCTAACCCTAACCCTAACCCTAACCCTAACCCTAACCCTAACCCTAACCTAACCCTAACCCTAACCCTAACCCTAACCCTAACCTAACCCTAACCCTAACCCTAACCCTAACCCTAACCCTAACCCTAACCCTAACCCTAACCCTAACCCTAACCCTAACCCTAACCCTAACCCTAACCCTAACCCTAACCCTAACCCTAACCCTAACCCTAACCCTAACCCTAACCCTAACCCTAACCCTAACCCTAACCCTAACCCTAACCCTAACCCTAACCCTAACCCTAACCTAACCCTAACCCTAACCCTAACCCTAACCCTAACCCTAACCCTAACCCTAACCCTAACCCTAACCCTAACCCTAACCCTAACCCTAACCCTAACCCTAACCCTAACCCTAACCCTAACCCTAACCCTAACCCTAACCTAACCCTAACCCTAACCCTAACCCTAACCCTAACCCTAACCCTAACCCTAACCCTAACCCTAACCCTAACCCTAACCCTAACCCTAACCCTAACCCTAACCCTAACCCTAACCCTAACCCTAACCCTAACCCTAACCCTAACCTAACCCTAACCCTAACCCTAACCCTAACCCTAACCCTAACCCTAACCCTAACCCTAACCCTAACCCTAACCCTAACCCTAACCCTAACCCTAACCCTAACCCTAACCCTAACCCTAACCCTAACCCTAACCCTAACCCTAACCCTAACCCTAACCCTAACCCTAACCCTAACCCTAACCCTAACCCTAACCCTAACCCTAACCCTAACCCTAACCCTAACCCTAACCCTAACCCTAACCCTAACCCTAACCCTAACCCTAACCCTAACCCTAACCCTAACCCTAACCCTAACCCTAACCCTACCCTAACCCTAACCCTAACCTAACCCTAACCCTAACCCTAACCCTAACCCTAACCCTAACCCTAACCCTAACCCTAACCCTAACCCTAACCCTAACCCTAACCCTAACCCTAACCCTAACCCTAACCCTAACCCTAACCCTAACCCTAACCCTAACCCTAACCCTAACCCTAACCCTAACCCTAACCCTAACCCTAACCCTAACCCTAACCCTAACCCTACCCTAACCCTAACCCTAACCCTAACCCTAACCCTAACCCTAACCCTAACCCTAACCCTAACCCTAACCCTAACCCTAACCCTAACCCTAACCCTAACCCTAACCCTAACCCTAACCCTAACCCTAACCCTAACCCTAACCCTAACCCTAACCCTAACCCTAACCCTAACCCTAACCCTAACCCTAACCCTAACCCTAACCCTAACCCTAACCCTAACCCTAACCCTAACCCTAACCCTAACCCTAACCCTAACCCTAACCCTAACCCTAACCCTAACCCTAACCCTAACCCTAACCCTAACCCTAACCCTAACCCTAACCCTAACCCTAACCCTAACCCTAACCCTAACCCTAACCCTAACCCTAACCCTAACCCTAACCCTAACCCTAACCCTAACCCTAACCCTAACCCTAACCCTAACCCTAACCCTAACCCTAACCCTAACCCTAACCCTAACCCTAACCCTAACCTAACCCTAACCCTAACCCTAACCCTAACCCTAACCCTAACCCTAACCCTAACCCTAACCCTAACCCTAACCCTAACCCTAACCCTAACCCTAACCCTAACCCTAACCCTAACCCTAACCCTAACCCTAACCCTAACCTAACCCTAACCCTAACCCTAACCCTAACCCTAACCCTAACCCTAACCCTAACCCTAACCCTAACCCTAACCCTAACCCTAACCCTAACCCTAACCCTAACCCTAACCCTAACCCTAACCCTAACCCTAACCTAACCCTAACCCTAACCCTAACCCTAACCCTAACCCTAACCCTAACCCTAACCCTAACCCTAACCCTAACCCTAACCCTAACCCTAACCCTAACCCTAACCCTAACCCTAACCCTAACCCTAACCCTAACCCTAACCCTAACCCTAACCCTAACCCTAACCCTAACCCTAACCCTAACCCTAACCCTAACCCTAACCCTAACCCTAACCCTAACCCTAACCCTAACCTAACCCTAACCCTAACCCTAACCCTAACCCTAACCCTAACCCTAACCCTAACCCTAACCCTAACCCTAACCCTAACCCTAACCCTAACCCTAACCCTAACCCTAACCCTAACCCTAACCTAACCCTAACCCTAACCCTAACCCTAACCCTAACCCTAACCCTAACCCTAACCCTAACCCTAACCCTAACCCTAACCCTAACCCTAACCCTAACCCTAACCCTAACCCTAACCCTAACCCTAACCCTAACCCTAACCCTAACCCTAACCCTAACCCTAACCCTAACCCTAACCCTAACCCTAACCCTAACCCTACCCTAACCCTAACCCTAACCCTAACCCTAACCCTAACCCTAACCCTAACCCTAACCCTAACCCTAACCCTAACCCTAACCCTAACCCTAACCCTAACCCTAACCCTAACCCTAACCCTAACCCTAACCCTAACCCTAACCCTAACCCTAACCCTAACCCTAACCCTAACCCTAACCCTAACCCTAACCCTAACCCTAACCCTAACCCTAACCCTAACCCTAACCCTAACCCTAACCCTAACCCTAACCCTAACCCTAACCCTAACCCTAACCCTAACCCTAACCCTAACCCTAACCCTAACCCTAACCCTAACCCTAACCCTAACCCTAACCCTAACCCTAACCCTAACCCTAACCCTAACCTAACCCTAACCCTAACCCTAACCCTAACCCTAACCCTAACCCTAACCCTAACCCTAACCCTAACCCTAACCCTAACCCTAACCCTAACCCTAACCCTAACCCTAACCCTAACCCTAACCCTAACCCTAACCCTAACCCTAACCCTAACCCTAACCCTAACCCTAACCCTAACCCTAACCCTAACCCTAACCCTAACCCTAACCCTAACCCTAACCCTAACCCTAACCCTAACCCTAACCCTAACCCTAACCCTAACCCTAACCCTAACCCTAACCCTAACCCTAACCCTAACCTAACCCTAACCCTAACCCTAACCCTAACCCTAACCCTAACCCTAACCCTAACCCTAACCCTAACCCTAACCCTAACCCTAACCCTAACCCTAACCCTAACCCTAACCCTAACCCTAACCCTAACCCTAACCCTAACCCTAACCCTAACCCTAACCCTAACCCTAACCCTAACCCTAACCCTAACCCTAACCCTAACCCTAACCCTAACCCTAACCCTAACCCTAACCCTAACCCTAACCCTAACCCTAACCCTAACCCTAACCCTAACCCTAACCCTAACCCTAACCCTAACCCTAACCCTAACCCTAACCCTAACCCTAACCCTAACCCTAACCCTAACCCTAACCCTAACCCTAACCCTAACCCTAACCCTAACCCTAACCCTAACCCTAACCCTAACCCTAACCCTAACCCTAACCCTAACCCTAACCCTAACCCTAACCCTAACCCTAACCCTAACCCTAACCCTAACCCTAACCCTAACCCTAACCCTAACCCTAACCCTAACCCTAACCCTAACCCTAACCCTAACCCTAACCCTAACCCTAACCCTAACCCTAACCCTAACCCTAACCCTAACCCTAACCCTAACCCTAACCCTAACCCTAACCCTAACCCTAACCCTAACCCTAACCCTAACCCTAACCCTAACCCTAACCCTAACCCTAACCCTAACCCTAACCCTAACCCTAACCCTAACCCTAACCCTAACCCTAACCCTAACCCTAACCCTAACCCTAACCCTAACCCTAACCCTAACCCTAACCCTAACCCTAACCCTAACCCTAACCCTAACCCTAACCCTAACCCTAACCCTAACCCTAACCCTAACCCTAACCCTAACCCTAACCCTAACCCTAACCCTAACCCTAACCCTAACCCTAACCCTAACCCTAACCCTAACCCTAACCCTAACCCTAACCCTAACCCTAACCCTAACCCTAACCCTAACCCTAACCCTAACCCTAACCCTAACCCTAACCCTAACCCTAACCCTAACCCTAACCCTAACCCTAACCCTAACCCTAACCCTAACCCTAACCCTAACCCTAACCCTAACCCTAACCCTAACCCTAACCCTAACCCTAACCCTAACCCTAACCCTAACCCTAACCCTAACCCTAACCCTAACCCTAACCCTAACCCTAACCCTAACCCTAACCCTAACCCTAACCCTAACCCTAACCCTAACCCTAACCCTAACCCTAACCCTAACCCTAACCCTAACCCTAACCCTAACCCTAACCCTAACCCTAACCCTAACCCTAACCCTAACCCTAACCCTAACCCTAACCCTAACCCTAACCCTAACCCTAACCCTAACCCTAACCCTAACCCTAACCCTAACCCTAACCCTAACCCTAACCCTAACCCTAACCCTAACCCTAACCCTAACCCTAACCCTAACCCTAACCCTAACCCTAACCCTAACCCTAACCCTAACCCTAACCCTAACCCTAACCCTAACCCTAACCCTAACCCTAACCCTAACCCTAACCCTAACCCTAACCCTAACCCTAACCCTAACCCTAACCCTAACCCTAACCCTAACCCTAACCCTAACCCTAACCCTAACCCTAACCCTAACCCTAACCCTAACCCTAACCCTAACCCTAACCCTAACCCTAACCCTAACCCTAACCCTAACCCTAACCCTAACCCTAACCCTAACCCTAACCCTAACCCTAACCCTAACCCTAACCCTAACCCTAACCCTAACCCTAACCCTAACCCTAACCCTAACCCTAACCCTAACCCTAACCCTAACCCTAACCCTAACCCTAACCCTAACCCTAACCCTAACCCTAACCCTAACCCTAACCCTAACCCTAACCCTAACCCTAACCCTAACCCTAACCCTAACCCTAACCCTAACCCTAACCCTAACCCTAACCCTAACCCTAACCCTAACCCTAACCCTAACCCTAACCCTAACCCTAACCCTAACCCTAACCCTAACCCTAACCCTAACCCTAACCCTAACCCTAACCCTAACCCTAACCCTAACCCTAACCCTAACCCTAACCCTAACCCTAACCCTAACCCTAACCCTAACCCTAACCCTAACCCTAACCCTAACCCTAACCCTAACCCTAACCCTAACCCTAACCCTAACCCTAACCCTAACCCTAACCCTAACCCTAACCCTAACCCTAACCCTAACCCTAACCCTAACCCTAACCCTAACCCTAACCCTAACCCTAACCCTAACCCTAACCCTAACCCTAACCCTAACCCTAACCCTAACCCTAACCCTAACCCTAACCCTAACCCTAACCCTAACCCTAACCCTAACCCTAACCCTAACCCTAACCCTAACCCTAACCCTAACCCTAACCCTAACCCTAACCCTAACCCTAACCCTAACCCTAACCCTAACCCTAACCCTAACCCTAACCCTAACCCTAACCCTAACCCTAACCCTAACCCTAACCCTAACCCTAACCCTAACCCTAACCCTAACCCTAACCCTAACCCTAACCCTAACCCTAACCCTAACCCTAACCCTAACCCTAACCCTAACCCTAACCCTAACCCTAACCCTAACCCTAACCCTAACCCTAACCCTAACCCTAACCCTAACCCTAACCCTAACCCTAACCCTAACCCTAACCCTAACCCTAACCCTAACCCTAACCCTAACCCTAACCCTAACCCTAACCCTAACCCTAACCCTAACCCTAACCCTAACCCTAACCCTAACCCTAACCCTAACCCTAACCCTAACCCTAACCCTAACCCTAACCCTAACCCTAACCCTAACCCTAACCCTAACCCTAACCCTAACCCTAACCCTAACCCTAACCCTAACCCTAACCCTAACCCTAACCCTAACCCTAACCCTAACCCTAACCCTAACCCTAACCCTAACCCTAACCCTAACCCTAACCCTAACCCTAACCCTAACCCTAACCCTAACCCTAACCCTAACCCTAACCCTAACCCTAACCCTAACCCTAACCCTAACCCTAACCCTAACCCTAACCCTAACCCTAACCCTAACCCTAACCCTAACCCTAACCCTAACCCTAACCCTAACCCTAACCCTAACCCTAACCCTAACCCTAACCCTAACCCTAACCCTAACCCTAACCCTAACCCTAACCCTAACCCTAACCCTAACCCTAACCCTAACCCTAACCCTAACCCTAACCCTAACCCTAACCCTAACCCTAACCCTAACCCTAACCCTAACCCTAACCCTAACCCTAACCCTAACCCTAACCCTAACCCTAACCCTAACCCTAACCCTAACCCTAACCCTAACCCTAACCCTAACCCTAACCCTAACCCTAACCCTAACCCTAACCCTAACCCTAACCCTAACCCTAACCCTAACCCTAACCCTAACCCTAACCCTAACCCTAACCCTAACCCTAACCCTAACCCTAACCCTAACCCTAACCCTAACCCTAACCCTAACCCTAACCCTAACCCTAACCCTAACCCTAACCCTAACCCTAACCCTAACCCTAACCCTAACCCTAACCCTAACCCTAACCCTAACCCTAACCCTAACCCTAACCCTAACCCTAACCCTAACCCTAACCCTAACCCTAACCCTAACCCTAACCCTAACCCTAACCCTAACCCTAACCCTAACCCTAACCCTAACCCTAACCCTAACCCTAACCCTAACCCTAACCCTAACCCTAACCCTAACCCTAACCCTAACCCTAACCCTAACCCTAACCCTAACCCTAACCCTAACCCTAACCCTAACCCTAACCCTAACCCTAACCCTAACCCTAACCCTAACCCTAACCCTAACCCTAACCCTAACCCTAACCCTAACCCTAACCCTAACCCTAACCCTAACCCTAACCCTAACCCTAACCCTAACCCTAACCCTAACCCTAACCCTAACCCTAACCCTAACCCTAACCCTAACCCTAACCCTAACCCTAACCCTAACCCTAACCCTAACCCTAACCCTAACCCTAACCCTAACCCTAACCCTAACCCTAACCCTAACCCTAACCCTAACCCTAACCCTAACCCTAACCCTAACCCTAACCCTAACCCTAACCCTAACCCTAACCCTAACCCTAACCCTAACCCTAACCCTAACCCTAACCCTAACCCTAACCCTAACCCTAACCCTAACCCTAACCCTAACCCTAACCCTAACCCTAACCCTAACCCTAACCCTAACCCTAACCCTAACCCTAACCCTAACCCTAACCCTAACCCTAACCCTAACCCTAACCCTAACCCTAACCCTAACCCTAACCCTAACCCTAACCCTAACCCTAACCCTAACCCTAACCCTAACCCTAACCCTAACCCTAACCCTAACCCTAACCCTAACCCTAACCCTAACCCTAACCCTAACCCTAACCCTAACCCTAACCCTAACCCTAACCCTAACCCTAACCCTAACCCTAACCCTAACCCTAACCCTAACCCTAACCCTAACCCTAACCCTAACCCTAACCCTAACCCTAACCCTAACCCTAACCCTAACCCTAACCCTAACCCTAACCCTAACCCTAACCCTAACCCTAACCCTAACCCTAACCCTAACCCTAACCCTAACCCTAACCCTAACCCTAACCCTAACCCTAACCCTAACCCTAACCCTAACCCTAACCCTAACCCTAACCCTAACCCTAACCCTAACCCTAACCCTAACCCTAACCCTAACCCTAACCCTAACCCTAACCCTAACCCTAACCCTAACCCTAACCCTAACCCTAACCCTAACCCTAACCCTAACCCTAACCCTAACCCTAACCCTAACCCTAACCCTAACCCTAACCCTAACCCTAACCCTAACCCTAACCCTAACCCTAACCCTAACCCTAACCCTAACCCTAACCCTAACCCTAACCCTAACCCTAACCCTAACCCTAACCCTAACCCTAACCCTAACCCTAACCCTAACCCTAACCCTAACCCTAACCCTAACCCTAACCCTAACCCTAACCCTAACCCTAACCCTAACCCTAACCCTAACCCTAACCCTAACCCTAACCCTAACCCTAACCCTAACCCTAACCCTAACCCTAACCCTAACCCTAACCCTAACCCTAACCCTAACCCTAACCCTAACCCTAACCCTAACCCTAACCCTAACCCTAACCCTAACCCTAACCCTAACCCTAACCCTAACCCTAACCCTAACCCTAACCCTAACCCTAACCCTAACCCTAACCCTAACCCTAACCCTAACCCTAACCCTAACCCTAACCCTAACCCTAACCCTAACCCTAACCCTAACCCTAACCCTAACCCTAACCCTAACCCTAACCCTAACCCTAACCCTAACCCTAACCCTAACCCTAACCCTAACCCTAACCCTAACCCTAACCCTAACCCTAACCCTAACCCTAACCCTAACCCTAACCCCTAACCCTAACCCTAACCCTAACCCTAACCCTAACCCTAACCCTAACCCTAACCCTAACCCTAACCCTAACCCTAACCCTAACCCTAACCCTAACCCTAACCCTAACCCTAACCCTAACCCTAACCCTAACCCTAACCCTAACCCTAACCCTAACCCTAACCCTAACCCTAACCCTAACCCTAACCCTAACCCTAACCCTAACCCTAACCCTAACCCTAACCCTAACCCTAACCCTAATGCGGGACAAGTCGTTAACCAGCCCGGCCGGGACAAGTCGTTAACCAACGTCGGCGAGACAAGTCGTTAACCAGCCCGGCCGGGACAAGTCGTTAACCAACCCTAATGCGGCGGGACTTGGAATAATTTCGACGTCTGCCGAGGACTGCGATGGGCGGTGCGACCTCCTGTAGTCCCGACGGAGGAGCCGCCCCTCGGCCGGCACGACCCTCGGAAGACGTCCCCTCGCGGCAAGCCAGCCGAGGTATGACGCGTGCGGACCTGCCAGGAGCACAACCCAAACCTTAAAACTAACCCTGGCCATAGCACGAGCCCTAGCCCCAGCCCAAGCCCCAACCCATATCCTAGCCCTAGCCCTGACCCTAGCCCCAACCCTAACCCTAACCCCAACCCTAACCCTAACCCCAGCCCTAACCCTAAAGCTAACCCCAACCCTAACCCTAACCCTAGCCCCGACCCTGACCCTAACCCTAACCCTAGCCCCAACCCTAACCCTAACCCTAACCCTAACCCTAACCCTAACCCTAACCCTAACCCTAACCCTAACCCTAACCCTAACCCTAACCCTAACCCTAGCCCGAACCCAATCCCCGGGCGGGCAATCGGGTTGCCCGACCGGGCCCTGGCAAATCGTTAACCAACGTCGGCGAGACAAGTCGTTAACCAGCCCTGCCGGGACAAGTCGTTAACCAACGTCGGCGAGACAAGTCGTTAACCAGCCCGGCCGGGACAAGTCGTTAACCAACCCTAATGCGGCGGGACTTGGAATAATTCCGACGTCTGCCGAGGACTGCGATGGGCGGTGCGACCTCCTGTAGTCCCGACGGAGGAGCCGCCCCTCGGCCGGCACGGCCCTCCGAAGACGCCCCCTCGCGGCAGCCCGCCGAGCTATGGCGCGCGGGGACCTGCCAGGAGCACAAGCCAAACCTTAACCCTAACCCTGGCACTAACCCTAACCCTAACCCTAACCCCAGCCCTAACCCTAAAGCTAACCCCAACCCTAACCCTAACCCTAGCCCCGACCCTGACCCTAACCCTAACCCTAGCCCCAACCCTAACCCTAACCCTAACCCTAACCCTAACCCTAACCCTAACCCTAACCCTAACCCTAACCCTAACCCTAACCCTAACCCTAACCCTAACCCTAGCCCGAACCCAATCCCCGGGCGGGCAATCGGGTTGCCCGACCGGGCCCTGGCAAATCGTTAACCAACGTCGGCGAGACAAGTCGTTAACCAGCCCTGCCGGGACAAGTCGTTAACCAACGTCGGCGAGACAAGTCGTTAACCAGCCCGGCCGGGACAAGTCGTTAACCAACCCTAATGCGGCGGGACTTGGAATAATTCCGACGTCTGCCGAGGACTGCGATGGGCGGTGCGACCTCCTGTAGTCCCGACGGAGGAGCCGCCCCTCGGCCGGCACGGCCCTCCGAAGACGCCCCCTCGCGGCAGCCCGCCGAGCTATGGCGCGCGGGGACCTGCCAGGAGCACAAGCCAAACCTTAACCCTAACCCTGGCACTAACCCTAACCCTAACCCTGACGCCAGCCCTAACCCTAACACTAGCCCTAACTAACCCTAACCCTCACCCTCACCCTAAAACGCCCAGTCTTTGTAACTGGGCGTACGTCGGTCCCGCAGCGGCGCGCGGCTAATTCGCCCCTGGACCTGCTAGCACCTTCTGCGAATACCGGCGAAGACGCTGACCCAGCCAGCCAGCCAGCCAGCCAACGCGCTCGTCTGTGCCGGCACACTGCAGCTCGGCAACCGGGGAGCCCACAGCCAAGCCCTCGCGAGGCTGCTGTAGCTGGCCCACCCACCCACCCACCTCCCCCAAAGACGGGTCGTGTGGGAGCCAGGTGTCCGGACCCGGGCTGCGGTTAACCATTTACCCGCGTGCAATTCGTTAACCGACTCTGCTTCGGAAGTCCCGATGCGGGACGGATTTGCCGGCCGCTGCCGGCCCGGAGTTCCAGAGACCCGGCCGCCGGGGTCAGATTCGGCCGCCCCTTTGACACATGCAATTTCTGTACGGGGGCATTGGCGGGGTTCCCGGAGATATATGGGGAGGCGTTTTTCTCGACCACCTAGGAGTGGTCGACAGGCGGTACGGGCCTCCCCACTTCGTTAACCCGGGCCGCGCGGCGGCATTTACGGGCGAACGGCGACTTCGCCCGTCCGTCCGTCCGGCCGGACGGATTTTCCCACCGATTCCCACTGGCGGAAGTCCGCATGGGGACC